>NC_043993.1:13769184-13801684 GCF_902150065.1 Myripristis murdjan | reverse complement strand
TTCCAGCTGCAGCACAAACCCAGCAGCATAACCTCATTAAACAGGAATATCAGATTAATCAACGCTGCACCCGAATCCTGTGTGTGGTCAAGTGAAAGTCAGATGAACTTCCGAGGGCATCATTAACCTGGGCACAAATGGGAGTAAACAGCCTGCCTGCACAAACCTCCTCCTTAATGAAGACACTGATTTCTCTCTGCTGTGTAAGCAACCACAATGGACTAGTCCATCTTGAGCTGAGCTGCTCCCCACTGGCAGTCACCAGTGACAGGTAAGGGAATGGCAGTGAGTTGAATGTAAAAAATGATAGCTGCAATTTTGGTGATCGGGTCTCTGCCTGGCCCCACCGAGGTCCTCAGCCCTCCACAACACACCCCACCCGGTGTTCACTGCTCAGAGTTTCAACCTGCCAATTAACGGAGTCCAGTTGGATGTGTGTGACCAGCTCTCATTAGCAGCCCCTAGTGCCTGCAGCAGGCAGATCCTCCCCGGCTCCAGCTGGAGCTCAGGACCTCTGAAATCCACTTGGAACCGTTTTGATAATAACAGGCTGAACTTTAACTTGCTGAATGAAAAGTTTCAAATCTATCAGTGACCACACATTTAAATGTGTGAGTGACATTCACCGGTCTCGGCTGGTAAAAGGGCATTAGAATAATTCGGAGACAGACAATTAAATGGTGTTTTTGTATTTAGTTAAAAAAAATATATATGCATAAACAATGACTTCTAGCAGCCTGCGGCACATAAACATCAACATCAACATGTTTTATTGGCACTTCCCAACCTTTGTATTATCAAATGGTAATACAAAAAAAAGCTATACCGTGTGCATTTATCCGACTGCTTACTGATTACAGTTATGCATGTAAGCAATAATCTACACCGGATTCTCAGCATCTATGTAGATACACCAACCAAAATAGAATAATTACAAGGTGAAACGCCAACCTTGTGAAAGCAGAGTCGCCCGAGCAATGATGTTTATTCCCCTGCCGAGATCAAAGAACTTTCTAAATTATTTAAGACAAAGAGACAAGACCCCAAACAGACCAAAATAGCCAGCCTAGTCACCGCAAACACACAACTGGCCTATTTATAGTTTAGAAAATCGCTTTGGTTGTTATTCACCTTAAAAATCCGAGCTATTCCTCGGTTTGACACTGGGTATCTTCATTGATGAAATTCATCATCTCCGTTACGCACACGGACAGGCGCTCCTTTGAGTTACACAACAATAAATATTAACATAAAACCATAGCTTGCTGCCAAATCAGCCTTGTATGGCACTTCGAGGCAAAATTAAGCCATTAGTGTACAAAATCACATCAGCGGCGACCGGCGAATCATTCACACACACAAGCCGTCCATATCCTAAGGTAAAGTAGGCTAATGGAAATGGGGAGAGCTTTATATCCAGCCTATTGTATTTCTCTCTTTTGGTGTGAGGGGGGGGATTTTGCCGATTCCGTGCTGAATAAAAAGGTTTTTTTTTTATATTGACTCCTACCTTCCGCTTCCAGCATGTTGAAAACACAGTGATAATCCAAAGAGGGGTAATGAGAAGGAGAACAGCACCTCTGTTATATGCGCTCCCGTTTGCGCTCCGTCCAATTTTAATAGTAAAGTCTGCTGAATGGGAGAGACGGAGCAGCGCTGTAGTACAGGCAGCTCATAGGCGGAGAGGCTGCTTGCGCAAACTCTGACGCTCACCGGGGCCGGAGAGAGAGAGAGAGAGAGAGAGAGAGAGAGAGAGAGAGAGAGAGAGAGAGAGAGAGATGAGGTAACCGGTGTTCTTTTATTTTGATACTGTGGCAATATTGTTGTTGTTTTTTCATGACACAAAGGGACTGGCGCGCTCAGCTCCAGACTTGATGAATACACAGTGGGTGCAGACTCATGGACATGAAGGCGATACAAGAGGATATCCGCACTCACAAAAGCATAAATTAATACCTCTTTGTTTGCGCATCAGCGGTCAACAGCGGATGTGTTTCAGCACCAAGCCTTCAGCGCTGACACCCACGAAGGGGGTGACTTAATAGACAATCTCCATCATCAATTGGCAATATCATCATCATTTGTGATCAAAATCATTAAGGCTACATGCCTGAATATAATACTAATAAAGTGTCTCCAAACAAAAATGATAAAAAAAAAAAAAAAAAAAAAAGATCACAAAAACAGCAGAAAACAACACTATGAAGCAACCCTACACCAACTCTTCATGTGAGAGAGAAAAGGTGATATTTACTTTTTTACAAGGGATGCCTGCAGGATATGGAAAAATAGCCGTGCAATATACGATATTTTAGGTGTAACAACAGTTAAAATCGAGCATTCTTCAAAACAAAACAAAACAAACAAACAAACAAAAACAGCATGGTAATACCAACTGGATGTAGAAAATGCAGTAACTTATTATATTTTGATCAATCTCTGTCTTAGACAAACCCTGACCCTAAATTTGATATCGTCCATATCATTGCCTTTTGAGATATTGATGCCACGCATGTTAATATGTAGATTAATGATATGATAATGATATATAATGCAGCCCTAATTCATTCTGATAAATTCCAATAAAATATAATGGTTTTCATTAGGGGAAAGCATGAGGCCAGGCAGATGTAGTCAACATACAACATGGTTTTAGGGGAGCTCTAGTGTTTGTCATCCAAACACAATCCTCAGGCAAGGATATTATTATTAAAGAGAAGAAATTCACCCTAAAACAAGTTGACACTGTTAAAAAGCAGCTGCTGGCAATGTGCCTTGCATTTCTGGGTCAATTATGTTGTTTGTTGGTCTTGGTTCGTTTGTTGTTTCGTGGTATGTTTTTGTGATTTTTGTTTTTCCTCTCATTCCCAAGGATAATGAGATATTGCAGTGTCACTGCAGCAGAGTTTGAAAGCAGATTTTTTTTTGTCAACAATATATAATACCAACAGCGATCATCAGCTTGTCGTGTCAGTCCCTCACAATCAAAGAGCAAGGGCTTCTTTCTAGAGTCACCATTTTGTGGCAACATTCAGCAGGGAGAAATCCATCTTTGCAGATGAAAAGACAACGGTTTCTCCACTGACGGTGGCCTTCAGAAATCATAATGCAATGCAGCCACTGGGTACCCTGCATTTTGACTCACTTTTTTGTGACTGGAAAAAGCTTGTTTACTTGGTCTTAGTAACACTAGGCTATTGCTCGCTTCACCTTAGCTACAGGTTCATGCCTACTTTTGGAAAATGTAGGAAAACAAAGTGCACCACAACATCCCATAAAGGAAACTACCTGAAAACATGTCATCTTGCCATTATTGCAAATATCAGCAGTGCCTTGGCCATGTGTTTGGATTTAGTGTAATCTGTTTTTTTGTATCTGTGTATCTGTATTTATCTGTTAATTGGGCATTTGTGCTTTTTGTGGGTACCTTATACAGAGTGGGAAAAGTCAAAAACGCTGCTGACCTCATGGGATTACAGTTTAGAAAGTGTTACTGCAATCAGCTGATCAGACGGAGCATTTATTTGCATGTGGATTTGAGACGAGACAGCCCAGCACACTTCACCACAAAGTCTCTCCTGTCATACGGAAACACTCGTGACAGAAAGAGCGACATTGATGTGATGCTTACTGAAACCATCTGTAGCTCTCTGTTAATTTTAGTTGACATGATGCATCGGAGGAGACCAGAGAGAGGCAGATGGCAAATCGGAGAGAAAGAGGGAAAAAAAACAGGGGTGCAAATTGTTTTCTCACTTTATTTTGGGTCGGTGTGTACAGACACCTACTCAGGATGGTGAGATCATCACATAATGAAGCCCAAACAGATGACAATGTCAGGATGGCACCCTAAAACCTGCCCACACACACACACACACACGGATGAGGCTGAGAATGACAGGCAGCAGCACCTCGTCAGACCCTGCGCCTCACCTCACAGCGAAGGTGTGGACACTTTGGCACTTGGAAGACTTTGGCACGTCAGTCAACACCACAGAATCCACGAAGGCACCTCAGCTTAAAAACTGCGTTTCCCCGGAGCCTTTAAATTGCAAGATGTGTGAAACAGCGCTGATTAAGTCATCATTAAGTCAAACTTCATTAGTCGTTTTAATGATATATAAACTCACTAAATGAATTGAGTGACTATGGTTAAGTTCAATCAGCAAAAGTCGTGTTTGCAAGTGTTTATCCATTTAAAATCCATAAACAGCATGAACAGATGAACTGCTTTCCGTTGTTATTTATTCCTTCTCTAGTGAGGAGCGTTTTGTGCCAGTTGTAGTGATGTCATGACTAGGATTTTGGTAGCTGATACCAACATCAGTGAAATTCCACAATTCTTGACACTTGAGTCGATACCTCCGCAAAAACAGAAATGCCATTCAGCACACACTCCTTTTTTTTATGAAAACTCTGTGTCCACAATAACAAGTAAACAGAAGCTGAACGTGTTTCGGTGTGTGTCAGTGGGGGGCTGGGTGTCTGGCCTGGAGGTCATGGAGTACTAACACTATGGTCCTGGGTGTATGACGCTGTGTGGCACACACCAGGGGACATGGCTTTTCATGTGATTTCTGTCCAGCGCTCTGAATGTCTCTGCTCTGAAGTGAAAACACCCAGTTTTCCCCAAAGGAGAAGGGGAGATATGCAGACACTGCCTCCATATTTCACTTCTCCTACTGGAAAGAAAGAAAGGGTTGGCCTCCATGGGACCACAGAAATGTTCCCCCCTTTCCCCCTATTTTGGGCAGCCCTGGTATCAGGTATTCAGACATACAGCTACATTAGAATAATTATTTCTTCTTTGTTCTTTATTCTTTATTCTTTATTTGGCTCCCCATTAACTTCCACAAAATGGGTTCACAGCATCAATAAAAACAAGCAATAATTGAAATTGCTTGAATCACTGAATCATAAAAACAAGGCAACAACAAAAAGCCAAAAATAAAAACAATTAAAAAAAAAAAAACACACACAATAATATCTATGAGAAATTCATCAGTTTTTGTTTTAGTAACTATTTAAAAGAAAATCTATTTTTAGTGTGTCTAATATTGATGGGGAGCATATTCCAAGTAGAAGAAGCTCTATGGAGAACCGTTCTCATCAACACAATTAGTTCTTGGACTTGGCACCACCAAATGACCAGAATATGAACACTGAATCGAGTGAGGTGAGTTCAGTTGATACCAGCGACACTAAAAACACTGGTGCTGGTGCTGTTTTCAGAACTCTGGTACTGACCTGGCAGCTAGGTATCAATTTTTGTGACATCACAAAATGATTATTGCACAACAAATAAGTAAACAGCTAAATGTGTTTGTTTCTAGATCTTTTGAAACACTGACTACTTCACCTTCATGAATTTATTAAATTTAGAGACCACTGAGGGCAGAACTGGGTTCAAATTTTCATCATGGTTATCACTATTTTCCATTTTTCCCCCTCTTTTTTTTTTTTTTTTTTTTTTAGCAGATATAGGTGATTCCAATAATTTACCTAAAATACCCAAATACAACACATAACAAGTCTCTGCCATGTAACATTATTCAAATAAGGAGAAGCCACAGTTTCTCCCACAGAGACTCAACTCAAACGAAATCTGTGCTGTGAAGCATGCTAATTGGCTAACAATGTTTCTTATTAAACTGTTACATGATCAGGTTTAGTAGACGCATGGAAAAATGTTCTTTTGGCTCATAATTTCAAGTCACACATCATTAACTCATGATGAAAAGTTATGAAGCTGACAACTCGCGGCAACAGTAAGGTGACATTGCTAAACACATCAGTATACATTAAATTAATGATGAGCTGCTTTCACTAAATTGCACTGAACCCTGGGCACCTGCGTCCTGTGTCTATGTGTGTGCGTGTGTGTGTGTGTGTGTGTGTGTGTGTGTGTGTGTGTGTGTGTGTGTGTGTTTATGTGTGTGTCTGTCTGTCCCTCCATCACTCAGATACATATTCCTCAGTGGTGTCGAGGTCTCAGCTGCAAACACACACAGTGCAGAGCAGCCAGACACACACAGGACACCAGGTGGTGTTTGACAGCACATGTTGTGTTGTGTATTCTCTCTCTCTCTCTCTCTCACTGTCTCTCTCTCTCTCTCTCTCTCTCTCTCTCTCTCTCTGTAAACCTTCTCGCCATCTCAGCCTCTGACAAAATCCATACTTCAGCTCACCACGTCTGGTCCAGATTAGTTTATGTGATGACGATTACTATTAACGCCCGTGTTAGCTGAGTTGAAATGTGAAACCTCACGGCTGCTGTCACAAGACCTAACACAGCAAGTTTTAAAATGAATGGTGTTATTCTCTGTTGAGCTCTGCGTGGATGAGGTGCAATTAAAAATCTGTGCTGGTTCCTAAAATACAAATAAATAGACCTGAAGGAACTTTCCGGTCTGGTGTCTGCACTTTTCATTTCATTGTCAAGATTACAGACAATAAAGTCTAAATGTTTTGACTGTGGCCACAATAAAAGGACTAATGGACACGGCAATAAGATTAACTTTTGAATAATTAATCAAGTTGTCTTAAAGGATTATTCTGCAAAATTAATAGGCCTAAAACTCTACATTAGATTTAAGTAATTAGCTGACACACTTACCTAAAGGGACCTGCAGCAACTGAGCAGACAGTCTTAAGGAAACTCTGGCTGTTATAGGGACTGAACTTGTGACCTTTCCTGCACAGGACAGCCTCACCAAACTCCGAGCCCGGCTAGAAGTAATGCTCGACACAATCCAAGCAACATCAGCCGCTGGATGGTGTCATGAGTACATTTTCATTCATGACAGCAGACCAGAGAGAGTCCGCTAAAGTCAGACAGTTTCACTTCCTTCTGTAATTGCTTTGCTACACTCATATAAACCAGGCTGCTTCTGTTTTGGGTTAGGATGAATATCTCTCTTTTTGTAACAGGTTAATATCTAATTTCCCGGTAAGCAAATGACATCTATGATTTAAAGGCATATTTCACACTAAGACTAATTCATGGCATTTACTCATTTGTCTTGAATGTCTAAAAAAACGTCTTAAACGTGTGCTTAAAACTCTTGATGCAGCCTCATCCAAGTCACGGTTCTCTGTGTTCAATATATACCAAACTACTATGAAACTGCTCAAACTTTGATAAATGACCTCCAGAAAACGCTCTCATACACAAACACCTGTGCACAAATGGCCTGCATGTTGACCAAATTGAAGCCTGTATGAAGCCTGTTCACTGGCCAGAAGCCGCTCACTCATTGGCTAAACTGATGCTTTACCTTGAGCGTCGATGAGACTGCATTTTCTGAAAATAGTTTATTTAGTGATGTTTCACCAAAGGTACATAGCCTTGAGCCTTTTCATGTCATTTTTGCTGCTGCTTGTCAAAGTCACCAATCATTTACTTGTTAACAGAAATGGCTTTGTGCACTCAAAACAACTGAGGTGAGTCAGTGAAACAAAAAGATAAATAATATAGTATAAAGTTGTGTCAATACTACAGATACTAAAAATACTAGAGTTGCTATCATTTTAAAACTTTGATATTGACTCCTATGTTGTGATTCTTTTGACACCAGTAAGACATCTGTATGACCCCCCTGCCATTAGGTAAGGTGGGTGCCATGACAACCCTGTGAGTCCTGTCAGCCTGGGAAGCAACTTCAGGAGAGTTTCTGCTGGCAATGCAATGAAAAAGCATCACAGTCACAGCAGAATCATTTAAAAAAAGAGCAACTCCTGCTGCTATTTCACTACAAACTCAGCTCAAACTGTAATCTGGTAACCTGTGGTTAGCAACTGCATCACAAAGTCATGACAGCAAAGTCATAACAACACCGAGTGTTACCTCTAACGACAGAACTCACACGTATTCGGCATACGGGCGAGTCAAAATGGTGCAAACAGCGCCTGTTGTTTTGACTGGTTTGATTATTTACCAAAATGTGGGTTTAAGTGTCATAAGGGAGAGGGAGGGTGTGATGTGCTTTGAATGTGCAAAAAAAAAAACTACCAAGATCATCTGACTTGACTGACTCAAGATTAGAGTAAGAAAGCAACAGAATACCAATCAGGGTCAGACAGAGAATCCATTAATAATTTGTCATATCTTCTCTAATCATCCCAATCTTAACACTTGTGGTGTGACGGGAGAAGGTGTTACGGAGAGTCATCACGCTGCGATGAATACCAAGTGGCACGCAAAACGCACAGCAGTTCTCCTCTCGCTGGACGATGTTGGGCGGCGGTTGAGCCAGACGGAGAGTGAAAACGCTGCGTCCGTCTGACTCAGGGCTCCAAGTGACCGAGTGTCAGTTTGTTCCACCGCAGGCCGCTCGGCAGGAAGTCACTGCCATATATGGCCGTCACACGCTATTGTATCTGTGGCCACACGCTCTTACTGTTCCATGTTCCTATAGCAACCAAGACGAGTCAGTCTTTTTCCCCCCTCTGTCGCTCTCTCTCTCTCTCTCTCACACACACACACTTGCACACACCTTTCCTTCAGCCAATCAGATCAGATAGCATATGACTCACTCCCATAACCTTTTCCCTAAACTTTACAAGTCATCAGCATCCACAACCTGCTCTGTTCACCCTGGTTGTTTATCTCCTTCAAGCCTCGTCCTCTGTCTCTCCTTTAGCCCGTAACAGATAAACACCAGTGATGCACCTGTTAACATTTGAACGGCTTCATTCCAAATTATCTATATCCATTTTGGGTGAAAGTGCTACCTGGAATTTATATCAAAGAAATGTAGACGACTTCATTCTTAAAATCTTGCTGGTCTATGTGTGTGTGTGTGTATGTGTGTGTGTGCAGACGTACATTAACAGCAGGTGGAACGGCTTCCTCAAGGGGAGTTTCTGTGTGTTGCATCATCCTGCCGAATCATCCCCAACCCAGTGAGACTTACTGACTCACATCATCACAAAATAATAACAGTAACAGTGAAAAGTCAAGTGTATTCTTGCAGAACCAGGTGTTTGACACGTAGCCCGAGATCACGCTGTTAGCTTGATCAGTAAACATGCAACCTGAAATTGGTTATTATTGCTTCAAGCTGACTGCCAAGCCCTTATTGGCTTTGGGCCAGAAGGAATATTGTGCCACCCATTGACTGGCGCAGCCGGGATGATCCTAATGAAAGGCTGCACTCAGCTGTCAGAATTAATAAATCGTCACATTCAAGTAAATTCATCTTGCTTTGCTGTTGCCCATTTGCCTCAAAAGCAATTTTTGACTCTCTGTTGGGTCAGTCATAATCATATAATCACGTACCGGCGCGGACTCTCAACATTTCATTATAGTTCATTAGTATGTCAGGTGAAGAACAGTTTGTGTGGAGCTGCAGGATTGAGTCACCAACCCCTTCCCTCCCCTCTCTATCTTATCTTCAACTCCCTCTCCCCCCCTCTTTTCTACCTCTCTCATCCCTATCTGCCTTTTTTTTTCTCGGCTCTCCCCTGTGAACTCATTCTCATTTGAATTCATATTCTGCAACAAGACACAACACAAACACACACATACTCACCACCAGACACTTTCCGCAGACCTATGATTACTCTGTTGTCGTTTGCTGCAACACTGATTAAGTAATGGGCTAGAAAATACTAAGGAAACCCATGAAGCACTATTAGGATAAACCACACTCCCTACTGTGCCCACCAAATCTAAGACACTGTACATTCGTCACGTAAATACACTCATGCACAAAGATTCAAATACATAGACACACACACCCACACACACACTTTTACATTTCTTAAAAGGCACTAACACAGTCAACAAACAGGTTCCAAGAGAGGAAGAGCAGAAGAGATGACGAAAGAACCATATGCTAGCGTTTTACCGGATGCAGGGGATTTGCTGCGTCGTGATTGGGCGACGGTCCTTGGGGAGGCTCGGCTCAGAGGGCCCGACACCTTCGCGTAGGTCACTGACTTCATCACACGACACTCTGACGGCACAAAGACAACAGAAGAGAAGTCGTCATTTAGAAACCACTGAGTCATCTGCACTTACTTCAAAGTAAATATGCCAAGTGTCAATCATCTATGTTAATCATTTCCAACATTTTTAAAGGTACCCAGCGTAGCTTGTGATCACTAGTGATGCTATAGCTTACACCAGGAAAAGTGGGCACCCATTTTGTTAAGATGACATATTCTTGGTAAACTGGAAAAATATAAACGTTCACCCAAAAAGGTGCAGGTACAGTCAAGAGCACAGAGGAAAACACCACCAGCATGATTTGGCTGTTGTCGTCATCAGGGTGTGATGAAGCCAAAACACGTTGGTGGTGAAAAAGCAGTCCATTAAATCACCATGAGAGCACGGGAGGCAACATATTACATGTACCAATGTCAACAATAAAACTGTTTACTAGGCGTCAAGGACAAAAACATGCATGCAAATGGGTGCTGTGGTGAGAAACTGAATTCAAACAAAACCAAGTGTGTTTACAAGGAAGATTACGTTGGATAGACCATTAGAAATGCTGTTGATACAAGAAGTTTAGTCATCAACATTGCATAATTAGAAGTTGTTTTTTTTTTTTTTTTTTTTTTTTTTTTTTTACAACAAATCCAGGACTTGCAGCTGAGCTCCTTCGTGTTGACTAATCATACAACAGCAAGTCAAAACTCCATGACACTAATGATGCACTTGAGTTGTGTTTTGGGACACACACAAAAACCAAAACTAAATGCTTTAATACAGTAAACCAAGTGCTTTCTTAAAACCTGTCAGTACTCTTAACGGACTGAAATCTAATTTTATGGACTTTTGACCAACCATTGTTTTAATATTTTGAGTGATTTTGACCTTTAGCCGTACAGGAAAACTCTAAACCACTAATGTATCAACACAGCCGTAATTGGGTTTGCCTTCGAGTCCCCTGCAAAAATGAGGTCTGACCTTCTCTGGGCTCAGCTTCCAAATGCAATTATTGTGGTGTTTCATGAGTGACAGCCATGACTCACGGAGGTCTGGTATTTTCAAGACTCCTAATAAGTGAGCCATGTGATGGTACGCAGACACCACCCCACCACCCCCCCACCTCCCTGAAAAAAACTTTGCTCCTCTTTCTGTTCATTAACCCAACCCCATTACAGCTCATTACCATACCAGACCAGCAGGAAGGGGGAATTAGCATAGAGGCTGTGTGTGTGTGTGTGTGTGTGTGTGTGTGTGTGTGTGTTCTTTGTTTGCTGCAGCCCAGTACAATGCAGTGTGTTAACGTTTGTTTAATGTACAATGCAGAGTGTTAACGTGATGATGGTGTGTCAGAGTTGAAGCAGAAGTGATAATTATAGTGACGCTGAGAGGAGGAAAAGTCGTCTGATGCTCCGACTCCGGCTGTCTCGCTGTCTTGTCTCGCTCGTCTCTTTCTGCCTTCTCCGTCTGCCTATTTCTGCCTCTTGCTCTCTGTCCTCTGCCTCTTGCTCTCTGTGTCTCTCTGGGCATGTGAAGAGGTGTCAAATTGTGCTATCACCCCACCGAGAGAGGCAGAGAGAGAATTATAGTGCGAGCGTGAGAGAGAGGAGTGAATGGCATGTGCAAGAGAAGAAATGCAGCCAGGAATTGTTGGGAAAAAAAAGAAAAATTATTCAAAGAAAACACACTCCGGTGGGAGTGGGGAGAGATGAGGCTATCATCAACAGCTAATGAAAACAGTGATGCACTGCAAACATAGGCGCTGAACGGCTTGTTGCATGGAGGAGGATGCTTTGTGGTCTTTCTCAAGGCAGAAGGGGGTTAAGAGAGGCCTGAAGGACACTAGTTAATGGAAGCAGCTCCAACTTTTAGTTAGTTTGTGAATGACAGGAGAGTGTGGTGAGAGAAGGTGGAAAAAGGAAAAAAGACACAAGAGGGGAAAGGAGGTGGAGGTTGGAGACCAGGGTGGGATGGATATTATTTAATGGATGAAAGGATAAAGTGGAAACAAACGGCTTTAATAAACATTTAAACAAAAAACAATGTATTCACATTCAAACAGAGATACAGAGAGAGAGAGAGAGAGAGAGAGAGAGAGAGAGAGAGAGAGAGGTGGAAATGAGAATGCAGATGAGCATTAAATGGCAGCAGTCTGCACACACTAATCCAGAGGGGGAGTTAGAGAGCGAGAAGACAGATGGGTGAAGTGAGGACATGAGTGCAAACCTATTCTCAGCAGACAGCAGAGGGCAGACAGGCAGAGAAGAAGAATAGCACAATAGGTTAGGAGATGGCTTAAGTGCAGTGGTGCCTCTCTTCCAAATAGGAAAGAACAGAGGAGGAGAGGGGAAAGACAATGGAGCGTAATCAACTGGACAGCCTACACAGTCCTCTGCCACCTGGACCATGGAAATGTGTCATACGGGGACAACAGGGATATGGTGCAAGTGAGAACCACAGAAAAAACAGAAAGAAAGAAAGAAAGAAAGAAAGAAAGAAAGAAAGAAAGGCTGGATGATATGGATACCAGTATAATGATAATCATAAGAAATTATTTAGATATTATTTAGATATACAACAATATCTTCTAACTTATACATGTTAAATGATCAAAATGTTCATTGCATTCACTTCCATTGTAATATGATCCAATGTACAATGTCATTTTCAAATAAAATTCCTTAATTTGGTTCAGATCTCATTTAATGAGAGATTTAAGGAAGTATTTGCTTTTCATCATTCATTTTGATGACCAAATTGTATATGACAATACGTGGTTATCATTCCATCCTAATGTGATTTTATTGCAAGACAATAAACTTTGATATCCAACAACTAACAGAAAGCACACACAAATACAGAAATCACTTACAAACAAGGACATAATAAAGGGCTAAGAGGGGTAAGGAAGGAAGGAAGGAAGGTAGGAAGGGGGAAGGAAAGGAAAGGGAAGGAAAAACAACACAGTGGTGGACTGAACAGTCAAGTGTTAAATGTCTGCAGGGAATAAGGAGGGAAACAAGGAACAAACAAGTGTCCTCACCACTTTCATCCAACATGAAGTCGTCCTGGTAGCGAAACTTCTCCGGTCCACATGCCACAAAAATGTCCTCATCACCAAAGAAATCTTGCAGACATGTCACCTAGGAACAAGTACACATAAAGAGGAATTAGCAACGTATTTTTTATCCTACATTTGTGCAGGCAAGGTCAAATGAGACCATGGGCTGCTTCACATGCACATTCAGACCTGACAGCCTCCCAGAGCAAACGCTGTCTGACGCGGTGGCCACCGAGCCGCTCCACCTCAGCAGACTGGAGCTAAAGGACCATCCCGGTCCTACAGTGGCTTCTCCTCAACAGTCATGATCGTATCTGTCTGTCACAATATTGGCTGCATTTACTAAGTTACAGCACACAGGTTGTTCCATCTTGTGGAGAGTAAAATGACCATGAATCCAATGAAACTTGCACACTTGAAAGCAACTTTTTTTTTCCCAGACAGATTCAAATTCTGCTCAGTGGCTCTCACAGCTGGACCCAAAAAGCTCCTTGAGTCTCGAACACTGAACACATATAGTATTAATGCATGAATTTTAAAGTTCCCCTCCAGTCATTTATTAAGCACCTAAAAAGCCTCTAAAAATAATCTATGTTCATCAATATTACATATTTAGAAGTTTTTTTCCTTGACAAAACACCCCTTTTTGCCTCAAATGTAATTCTAAACTTTGCCATCATCAAAAATGCCCAGATCTATGAATATTCAAATAGACCCCGCCCACCTCCCTGCCTGCTCACACACCGGCTCGTAACCAGAGCAGTCCCATCCAGCGATGGTTGTGAACATTGTGCAATATTTGATAATCTAACCATGAAAATCCAAAATTTCAGTAAATCTTGTAGTTACACTGATATTGTTCATGTGAAGCAGCAAGTGCCACTGATATGCACAACAACACGCCATCACGCCAGCACGTCTGAATCTCTGATTTTAGTAAAGTGCACAGAAACCTCCGCCCTCAGTAGAGGATTGTGAAAACACCTCTCTAGTGACAAACTCTGCACAGATACAAGTCAGTACAGTCAAGGTCGGAAATTTTAGGGGACAAAAAAACATAAGAAAAACACATTTTTGAGTGGAGGCGGACTTAAAGTTATTATGATAGACTAACAAGGGAATTTTAGGCAATATACATGGTGGCCAAGTGTTCACCAAATGGAATTAGTTACAAGGAGCAGCATTCTTTTATGCAACCTTTTCAGTTTATTTCATTTGCTTAATTATTAGAGGAGGCCTACAGGCTTAAAACTATTCAGCACTTCACAAGAAAAAAGCAGAAAATAGAGAAATATCTGAAAAAAGACAGGATAATAATTGTGTGAAGCAGCAATATGCTTTTGTCCTATGTCCTAAATCATCTTGTGACACCCCAAAATAATCTCCCAATCCCTAGGCTGAGAGCCACTGCTCTCAGATACCACCACCATATAACTATACCTATGCACCTATACTTATACATATAACTATACCTGTACACATTTCACACTCTGACACACACGCTAATATACCGGCACTGACACTGTGCCAAGTTTCCCTTCCAGTGCTCAGGCGACGAAGCACATGCACCGAGCCCCAGAAGATGGAGCGGGAACGTGAGAGGAGTCTGTGTGTGTGTGTGTGTGTGTGTGTGTGTGTGTGTGTGTGTGTGTGTACTTGTGTTTATCTGTATGTGTATGTGTACCTAAGCAGTTGTTTAGCTGCACTGCTGCGATGTTTCTGCGGTTGATCAGTCTATCAACAACTAATGAGACCTCGCTGACTCACTAATTTGCTGATGCTCTCCTGCACGTGCACTGGACATCCAGATAGGAGGGGGGGAGAGAGAGAGAGAGAGAGAGAGAAAGAGAGAGAGAGAGGGAGAGAGAGGAGGGTAGCGTCCTTGTAGACTAGCGCATCGTGGAGGTAATGAATCATAAACAGGAGGAAACAAAGAGGAGACAGGGAGAAAATGCGTGTATGAGGGAGAAAGAGAGAGACAGGGAGATCACAGATGTGCAGACTGAAAGGTAACAGAGAGAAAGAGGGAAATATTCAGGGAGATGGAGCAAGAGAGATCCAGAGAGAAACTGGGATTAGGGAAGCAAGATGCTGGCAAAGTATATGCATGAGTCACGGTAAATGAGTAATTTCGCTTAGTACGACAGCCTCCATGCTGTGAGGCTGAAACCAAACCCAAAGCAACATGTTAAACTTAAAAAAGGGACATTAAAAAAAGTTAATATAGGACATTAAATGAACATTGGTTCACTTATGCGATGAAATAAAACCTTATCATTAAGCAAAAAAAAAAAGAAAAAAAGAAGAGAAGTCATGCAAATCCTACTGATGAAGTCGTTCGGTTCCTAACTAGAACATTTATTCATGGGTTTCAGCATAGCCTTGCGGTGTGTACAGTTATCTCACTGCACAATGCAGAAATTATTCATTCTTTGAACCCTTAAGCTCATCCTTGGGGCACGATGAAGAAATCTCAGGCGTATCACCTACAGGGCATTCATTAAGACGAATTACAAAACGCCTGCTGTTCATTATTTTCAATTTGATTTAGCCCGCAACTAATTTGCTATCTGATTTAAACTCTCAGTGATTTACTCAAACAACTTTAATTACACCCACAAGCCAACCGTCACATTTCAATCCTTCAGTCATCAATATTACAAATGATTTCTCAGGATAGGCAACGGCATAATCGGAGAGCGATTCATGAGAAGACAACGGCACGTTCATCCACACAGCAAATTCCCACCGCAAAACCTATTAGGAGCCATTTACAAGTTGGGCTGCGTGTGGGGTTTTGCGCCCAGCCCTACCCACAGCGATCACATGAACGCAAAGCCACTGTTGTGCTGCGCTTTCATGGCAATTAACACCCAAGAATCCATTCAGACTCCCATTAGCCACCGATCAACATCCTGAAACAATGTCACAGCTAATGTAGCAGCATTATCAACACAATGTCCAATAACCAGCAGCAAAGAGGACAGTGTGTGTGTGTGTGTGTGTGTGTGTGTGTGTCTACAGAGAGATGGGAGTCCTCCTACTTTACCCCCCATGGATTCCAAATGAGCAAACGGGGAGAAAAAGAACAAGTTTAATCTCAGACGCTGACTCTCTGTGGAGTACGGATTGTTGTCATTTAAACTTTTCAAATCAAGGCTTGGCATCTGTGTGCGTGTGTGTGTGCGTGTGTGTGTGTGTGTGTGTGTGTGTGTGTGTGTGTGTGTGTGAGCCAGCAATATTATTCTAGTTTCATAACAGAGTGTATATTGCTTTGTTCCCTGATCGTATCCCTTGATAGCGTGGTGGTGATTATTTCAAAGGCGAGCAGCTCACTTCCTTAACAAGATGGCTGTGATACTGATGCTGATACTGAGAAAACATCCCTGGAGTATCAGCGCTGAGACACAGACTTGGCCACTTCTTCCTCTAATTGTACTGCTTCCCATTATCGGTGGAACATTGCGCCTTCACATTATTTTCCTCTTTTCATCTAGTTATTATTGCCTCCTATTCAGGGCTTATTTGTAGTACACATTCTTGCCGAGCACAGTCAACTCAGTTTCAAAGCATTGGAAGACTGTGTTACAACTCATGCTACGCTCTTAAAAAAGATGTGCCAGTTTCCAGTTTTGGACAGCACAGGTTAGTTGGTGTTAGGTTTTCTGCACAGTACACTACCTATGTTGTATCACTACATGTTGTTATTCATGCTGTCGGTCTGACTGTTTCATATACACTTTAGTTTATGGCAATGAATCATGCTCCATAGGTTTTACATGTAACAGGGTGTCTGTAGGTCCTTAAAAAGTCTTAAATTGTCTTAAATTCAATTTTATAAATATTAGGCCTTAAAACTTGTTCAACTGTCTTAAATTTTAATTTCTGAGGCCTTGAATTCCACATAAACATTTTAGCAAATTTAATTTATCCATTTCTTTTTGTCAGAATTACAAAGCTCTGCGGTTTCAAATCTCTAAACCTACTCCTGACCCTGATACTTCCTTCCTATTTACTCTCATACATTACATTCACATGCACACAAGAAACCAGATTATTCACGAGGATTCTGGTTAGATTTTAGAAGCGGCTGCTTGCTATCTACGTCTGTTGGGCTCATGCTGTCAATAACCCATAATCATATTTTTCGACCTAAAACTGACCTCAGCACAAAACCAAATATAAAGTACTCACCTTTACACTTGACCGTAATGCTCATTTAGATAACAAATGGTATTAAATTGCGTTAAAATGTACTTCTCTGATACCCGTAGACATCCTGTATAAAAGCTTACTCTGCAAACTAAGTAGTAACTACAGCTGTCCAATAGCTGTAGTGAAGGAAAAAAGGGGATATTTCAGAGTTTCCCTCTGAAATGTAACGCCGAAAAAGTATAAAGTCTCACACTGGAAATACTTAAGTAAAGCTCAAGCTCCTCAGAGTTGTACTTACAGCGAGCACAGTGAATGTTCCTCCCACCACTGACACTGGCTTACTGCAGTATCAGATCATAAGATTACTATTATTACTGCTACTATTACAAAGTATTAATGGTTATAATAGTTGATGTATAGCTCATTCTGTAAAGTGACCACTGTAATGACTACAGCAATCAGATAAATGCAGTGCAGCAGAAAGTGAAATATTTCTGTCTGTAATGTAGAGGATATTAAGGGTATGCGGTACTTGATTAAATGCACTTTCCACCTCAGTCTGTTAATCAAGGCTGATGTGACGCTGCTTGGGTCTGCGGCGAATCCACTCTCAGAACTGAGAGGTTTAATTTCAAAGTGAGTTATCCACCAAGTGCAAGGTGACACCTACTCTTTCCAAACTGACAAAGTACGAAATGATGTAACACGGTGCTACTCCAATCAAGGTCGGATGATTGAACAACTGTGTCATTAATACGTTTTATCTGAAAATGATAACAGCATGTGGGATTCATTCATCTGGTGCCTTTTCTACTCAGCTGTGATTAGAGGTGAGCAAAAGCCTTTTAAAGACACTTTTCAAAAGACAGAAGGCAAACTTGTCTTGACTCCTTGACTAACACTGAAACACCTTTATTGCAGAAAACACTTAATGATGAAACCTCTTGATTTTTTTAATGGGTGTATGGCAATTTAGCGCATCAATAGGAATACAACATTAGGCTCTTAAAAGATAGCCTCTATGGTTTCTTTCAAGTCAAATGCTTTTTTTAAATACATTTTTGGATGTTTATTCACAAGCCAGTCATCCTCTTGACAACCTTGTTCCTGTCAAAGAGGATTTTGGTCCGATCGGAGCAGTAGGCTGTGTGTTTGAGGCTCTGAGTCAGTATGACCACGTCCTCAGGCCATGATTGCACTGAGGAAAGGAGCTGCAGCTAGAGTCAGCCAAGGAGAGATTTCTGGAATGAGGCTCTTTGAAGCTGCTCAGCCCTAGATAGATACTGTAGCACACCAGAAACGTCTGGTACACAGAAGAAACACACACACACACACACACACACACACACACGGAATGCGTAATCTGAGCATATGCAAAGAGGAGAGGAAAAGGAATAAAGGCGACTGGAGGGAAAAAGGGACAGTCTGCATGTAGGGCAGCCTCTGAGGAAGCTTTGAAGTCATAAGCTGAGGGTAAACTAATGTGGAGTAACATACATACACACACGCTCACATACACACAAACGCACGCATACAGCGGGAAGGGTGTGAAGAGTATGGTTGCCATGGCAATATGGCCCTCTAGGCGGTCCGTGCATGGCTGGTGCTGCTGACTGCTACTCCCCCCCTTGTGGCACGAGGTGCACCCTCAGAGAGAAAGCTCACTCATCCATATTTCATCTACAACGGGCATGACACTCTACAGAACTGTGTCATTCACACACCATACATGCACACAAACATGCACACAGGGCATGGTTAATATTCAAATAACTCCTGTCGGGTCATATAGCCTCCCTTTTTCATCTTTATCTAAAAAGTCAGGAAAGAAAGGTGGACCGGTGGATATGAGAGGGAAGAGGGGGCAGATAAAGGTGAAACAAAAAGAATTTGAAAAAAAAAAAAGAAATAAAGCATCCAAAGATGAAACCGTCTCGCCAAATCCCCAGAGTTAGCGAGGAGCAAACAGCGAGAGGGAAAAGAGCAATAGAGATCTATTCCTGACTGCTGTTCTGAGCCCTTCTTCCCGACGACAAAACAAGCTGCTTTGATGTCTCGGGGTGCCTCATGCTCGCAGACAACCAGTGCAGTTACACAACATCTACCGCTGCTAAAACAAGGACAAAGACACAGAGGAAGAAAAACAGAGAGAGAGAGAGAGAGAGAGAGAGAGAGAGAGAGAGAGAGAGAGAGAGAGAGAGAGAGAAAGACAGAAGAAAACAAGGGACAGAAATAATAATGATGAGAAAACAGGAGGGGAGAGTGGAGACTGGAAATTTCATAATCTCACCACCAACTCTTCTTTATTGAAGAAAAAAAAAGTGAGTTCAGTTGAGTCCCATGGGATGACTCTGTTGTTGGTTTTTACTTTGGTTGGGTTTTCAGAGTGATGGGCCCTTTTTTCTGAAGACAGCACCTCAGAATCTCAGAGAAATGGCCGAGACAAAGCCAAAGACAAAGGGTCACTGATGAATAAACAGTTTTTTAAAGGATGATTCATACCAGGACTGTGTTTCTTTCACTGATTTTACTGTCAGTGTCTTCTTTTGTTTTTTATCGTGCCTTGCTGCAAGCTGAATTTGCCATATGGGACAATAAATGACTGAAAAGAAGATGATAATGTTCAACATTTTCACATTCATAGATTATGCCAGAGTTACATAGGAATACTTAACCAAGTATTTGGGCTGAGTAGTAAAATACTTAGGCCTAGACATGTGACTAGGGCTGGGCAATAAATTGATATTAGATATTATATGACATAATTGTTGTCTTTTCCTAATTTTAAAGGCTGCATTACAGTAAAGTTTTCTGAACTTTATAGGCTGTGCCGTTTACCTCTACCTGCCTGGTCATCAAATCCTCATTACTACTTACTGATTATCAAAAATCTCATAGTGTAAATATATAAATAAATATAAATAAGCACCAATAGACATCCCTTTAATGTTGCCACAATATTGATATCAAGGTGTTCAGTCAAAAATGTTGTGACATTTGATTTTGCCCGTTTCACCCAGGCCGACGTGTGACCAGTGGTCTCCTACAAATGTGACAAGAATCTCAGCACTACATTCATCTCTTCTGGTAAATTTCTTATATAACAAATGATTATGTCAACAGTCTTGTTTTTCAGGAAGTCAGTTTATGTTCTCATGGCGCCATCTAGTGTACACTAACTGAACACCAACTAGACTGTGAGTTTCTCTCTCTCTCTCTCTCTCTCTCTCTCTCTCTCTCTTTCTCTGTCTCTCTCTCTCTCTCCCTCTCTCTCTCATCCTTCTGTCTTTTTTCTCTCTGTTTGTTTCTGTCCTCTCTCTGAGACAAAAGACAGTCATGTTTAAGGAACCCGGCGGTGCTGGTGGGATAATGGTGCTGTGACACATAGCAAGCAAGACAGCGCTTCACAAGTGGATGACAAACTGAGACAGATGAATCACTTTCACCACATGGTGGCAATGTCCACTAACCACTGAGTGAACGGCTAAGTGAACAACCTCAAGAGGCCATTTCATACAAAAATACTTCAACTAACCTGTTTTTTGTTTTTTTTAACACCATAACCACAATAACCAGAAAATTAGGACAATGGGCTCAGATTTCTTGTTAAGTAAATTTCATGTCAGAAGTGGTCAGTTTAACCTTGAATTGAATTATAAAAGAAAACAGAGATATACTACTACTACTATTACTACTACTACCACCACCACTACCACTAGTACTACTACTAATAATAACACCAGATGTTTTAGAGGAAAAATAAGTGTATTTTCTTAGTTGCCATTTAAAGAAAGAGGGGCAGTGTCTTGGCAGGCAGGTTAATAGCCAGTGTTATGGTAGGGAGACAAAAAGAGAAAAAAAGAGAGAGAAAAAATGAGTGATAAAGAAAGACAGACTGTGGATAAAAAAAATGGGGAAAACAATACATTTTGTCTGCAATCTAGAAATTCAATCAGCAACAACTGGAACCCACAGGGGTTTTATCCACGTGTGAGAAATAGTTTCATTTGAATGGAAGCTAAACACAGCAGCAAACAAATCAAAACATGTTAAATCTCGAGTCCTGCAGAGCAATACCTTTGATTAATAACATCTTAGTGGCGCTTCAGTTGGCTTATGCCACGAGTGCATGTGAGTTGCTGTGCAGGTTATTAGTTTGAGTGCTCGGGGACATGGTGGGAAAACAGCGCAAAGAGTGCAATAACAGTGCAATAATAATATTCAGATGACAGAAATGGAAGTGAAAACAAGCCTCAGAGACAGACCTACAGGGATACACTGAGACATAACACACTGTCCCCAGCACAGACATGGGTACATACTTGTAAACAAACTCAGGGGTTACCTACTCACATGAGTGCATTGTGAGGACATTCATCTAGACACACAGCTACATACACACATCCATAGCACCCTGGTGGGTTTTTTTTGCATTGAGTCTGTCTGACTCTCGCCAGCAGCTTCTGATTCAGCTGCTGTGAACAAATTATCAGCGACAACACCGCTCAGTCTGCTCATTTAGATCGGCTATTTCTGTCTGCCTGTCAGTTTGCAGGTCTACTTCAGGCCTCAGCTGTCAGCTCCTTGCTTTTCAGTAGGGGTTTATCCGCATTTCCTGACAGCCACCCAGGAGTAACTGTGTGTGTGCGTGTGTGTATATGCACAATAAACTTCAGTCAGGTATCGAGTGAGAACACACCTGAAAGAATTTGCTTTGTAGGGGTGTTATGTGGAAGCCTTGTTTAAATTTAGATTTTTGTGGGTTTTTTTCGACACTTGTTTATTCCAATAAAAAAGAGAGCAGCAGCACCAAAACGAAACAAAGACCGAAAATGAGACTGAGCATGCAATCTCAAACGCTAATCTCCTGTGTCACAACAGACGAGCAGTGGATCGTGTGGACTAGAGGACAGGGTGAGGTCAACATAATCCTGTCCACAGAAAGGCAACATTTTGGAGGGAAGCGCTGTTGCTGCAGTCTGCCAGAGAGGCTTAGCTCAGTGGAGCTGTCCACGGTGCTGAATCAACCGCAGCTGGCAAACATGGCCCTCTGCAACGTTCACTAATGAGAGAGAAAGAGACACAGAGAGAAACAGATGGACGGACAAACAGACAGGCACACACGCACACTGCCAGAGAAACAGATGGACGCGCTGACATGAGACAAAGGGAAACACAAAGGGCAGAACATTTGTCACAACTTTGCAGGCAGGTCCTCCAGTGAGCATGAATGAAAATTAACCCCAAAAGAAGATACTCTTGGAGAAAGAATCACTGGCAAAGTTTTTTTGTTTGTATTTCATTTGCCAGGATTTCAGAATTGCATACATTGTTGATAATACTGTGAATAATCAGTGCCAACCAAAATGGCCAACTCAGAGCACATGGACCAATCAGACAACAGTATTTAAAATGCAGCACTGTTCAACAAGTATGTGATAGATCAGTGACTATCATATGGTGCACAGGGCACCACAGCGTTCCCTTTAAGCAAATAAACTTGTATTTTTGATATTTCTGCACCTTTTCTGCATTCTCGTGTACTTGTTGTCTTAGAGGCATAGCAAGAGTGTAGGGTTGCAAAGTAGCCTCTAGGCTACAAACCTGCATGGATGACAACTCTCTAGTATTTTATACATGAAACAATGTTTATTGCATTTGCCCCCGACAAAGAAACTAGTAAAAGTACACAAACAGAATGTTATAGCCAGGAAGACTGTAGCTTATTTAAATATCTAGATTCTAAAGAAAAAGTCTTCATTTGTTTGTTTTGGTAAAGACTTTTACATCACCTCTGCTTGGCTCAGAAAGATATTAAAACAGACAGACAGATAAACGTACAGGCTGACAGGTGGAACGGTAGACAGAGAGAGAGGTGAGAAGGCAGGATTAAACCCTCTGCACCCTGAGGGAGAAGTCACACACTACATCACCTAACACTGCCTATCTCACAGCCCCGTCTCATCAGACAACAGACTGGGGACAGGAAACAAGAGAGGGATTGGATGGAAACGAGGGATGTCAGGAAGAGATAAAAATGAGAGAAAAACAAGCAGTGGTGAGGTGAGACCAGTTAAAAGCGTGGCAGGCTGAGCTGGCGCTCGTATTACTGCACTCTCCTAAAACCAGCACAGCAGACTGCCTGGCTGGCCGCGCTGTTACATAACCACCCACTTATGTAACAGCTTCTGTTCTCCATAGGGGGCTAACAAACTTTATTTCACCGCGAGTCTCTGTCTGTGTGCATGTGCGGCTGTGCCTGTTTCTTCTCTGCATGTATGTACAAGGGAGCCAAACCTTCCATGAGCGTTCCAGTGAAGGAATACCAAATGAGGGAAGCGTGCACTGCTGTTCCCTTAAGGACGTAAATCAGACGCAAGATAGCATCACAGCACGCCTTCACTGCTCTTCCCCCTCCTCCTCCAACTGCTTCTCCCCAATTTTCAACTTAAACATCGCCTCATCCGAACCTGATCTCGCCTGTTGTCCTGGATGTCTGATGCCCCAAATTGTCTCATCCTTCTCTCATCCTGTTTTGCTTTTATCTGACCAGCTCTCCCCTCTAACCCAATCATATTTCAATCTGATTTCATATCATCCAGCCCCTTATTGATCTCTCTCCCCTACCAGTCTGTTGGCTCAAATCCATTTTGGGGGAGGACTGAGCATGTGTTTTTAGGTTTGTGTGTGTGTGTGTGTGTGTGTGTGCGTGCATGTTTGTGTTAAGAGTGCTGTTTTTTCATCAGTAAAGTGTAAGTACATGTGTTTTTGGATGGGATACTGACAGAAACAGAAGATATACAAAATATCAGACAGAAAGTGAGTGAGTGAGCCAAAGAGTGAATGAGTGAATGAGCGAGTGAGCAAATACAAGAGAGAGAGATTTAGTGAGTGAGTGAGTGAGTGAGTGAGTGAGTGAGTGAGTGAGTGAGCGAGCGAGTGAATGAGTGAGTGAGCAAATACGAGAGAGAGAGAGAGAGAGAGAGTGAGTGAGTGAGTGAACCAAAGAGTGAATGAGTGAGTGAGCAAATAAAAGAGAGAGAGAGAGTGAGTGAGTGAGGGAGGAGGTGGGGGAGTGAGTGAGTGAGCAAGAGTGAGTGAGTCAGTCAGTCAGTCAGTGAATGAATGAGTGAGTGAGTGAATAAGTTAGTGAGTGAATGAGTGTCAGTGAGTGAGTGAGTGAGCGAGCGAGTGAGTCAGTGAGCGAGTGAGTGAGTGAATGAATGAGGGTCAGTGAGCAAGTGAGCAAGCTAGGTGGGCAAAGAGTGAATAACAACGAATGAGCAAATAAGCGAGCGACCAAATGACAGTGAGTGAGTGAACAGATGAGCGAGTGAGGGAGTGAGCAAATGAATGAATGATTGAGCAAATGAATAAGAAAACTGATCAAATACATGAGTGAGAAAATGAAAGTAAGTGAGTGAACGAGTGAGTGAGTGAAGGGGTGAACTTGTCAGAGTGTCTGTGTCTTTTCAACAGGCTGCCAGAGACGTCTGCCACTGATACTCATTTGGCAGCAGACCCACTGACTGCAGACAGCCCTCCCATCTGCCGGGGCCAGTCGCTCTCCTCTGGAAGACAGCAACACATAAACAACCTCACTAACAAAAACTGAGAGAGAAACAAAATGTCTGAGGATATCAACCTGTTTCCACATGATAACAGAATTTTAATCTGGAGCATCTGCCGTGAAATTCTGTCCAAGCCTTTTATCATCACTTTCATGTACTGCAAATATATATCTACCCACACACACATACACACACACACACACACACACACACACACACACACACACACACGCACGCACACACGCACACACACACTCAAAGGACTCTGCACCGAGTAGCTATGACTCAGCAGATCAGCAGGCAGCAGCTGGGACTTGACTTCCCAGAATCCCCTATGCAGAACAGAAACAGTGACATCATCAAAATATGATCCATCAAAATAAGGCAGCCAAATACTGTTTATATTAAAAAAAATCACTCCGCTTTTGATACTCTACAGTTCCAATATTTTTTTAAGTGAGGCTGTTGTTAGCACAGTCCCTTCCAGTCCCTGCAGAGCTGGACATGGACCAAAGAGGAAGAAAACTAAGACAGAGTGAAAAACAAACCAAGAAAATTAAAGGAAAAATGGAAAATATGCAGGGGGCAGAGAAAGAGAGAGCCAGAGAGAGAGAGAGAGAGAGAGCGACAGAGAAAGATAGACGCCATATGCTCCAGCTCTAGGAGTTGGGGGTGCATGCCGAGTGTGCTAATTAAATGAGGACTAAAGATCCGTAAAAACAATGGCTTGTTGACAGAGAGAGAGAGAGAGAGAAAGACAGATGAAGTGAAGGAAGGTGTGAGGGAGAAGGTCAGAGCTAAGCATGGGAGGTGTTAAAAAACGTGACGAGCGCGAATATAGAGAAAACAAGGAAAAATGGTATGAGGAGTATGAGTGACGCACAGAAAAACAAAGAGAGAACAAGAGACCCAGAAAGACAGGGGAGGAGAAAAGAGAACAAGGGAGACGGAGAGAAAAGAAGAGCAACGTAGCAGAGAAAACAGAAGAGGGAGATAAAAGCATATTAAAAGCTCTCCAGTCTTGCCAATAAGGAGAAGAGCTGGCCAACAATGCGGTCTGAGATGTGAGAGCTGCAGTGCAGATAGTGAACAAGTGGTTCTCAGCCGTTCATCCGGGCCTGTCTCCTACACAGAACCTCAGTCTAACATGTTGTTTGGTCGATGCAAAACTACCTGAAAACTTAAGTTGATGCTGAAATATATCATCTATAAGTTCATATATTTCTTTTAGCAATGTGGGAATAAACTCTGGTAGCACTTTACATTATAGCTTGGTAATAACATGGTAATAGTAGGGTAATAGGTTTATAATAAATAGGTAATAATTAAGTACTATCATGTAATTACCAAAGTAATAACCAGGTAATAGCTTGGTATTAACAATGGGGATATCTGGATAATATTAGACTGAAATATATGTGACAGGGTAATAAGAGGCCCAAAACAAAGAGTAATAATGAGGAAACACATCTAAAGACGGCAATGAGACAAAACTAGTGATTATGAGTGAGTAATTACAAATATGTTTTCATAACAATATGGTACCTTTCTAAAAATAAAATGATATAAATGATAAATTATATAAACAATGGTAATATGGTGACATTAATGGAGTAATAACCTTATAATAATGAGGTAACACAGACCGATGTTTTCACAATATTATAGGCAGCTATCAGTGGAATAAAAAATACATAAAAAAATTAAAAATTAAAAATTAAAAATTAAAATTAAAATTGGTAAATACCATATTATAATGATGAAATTCCTCCGTCCTCATGTTCCAAACATTCCCTTTTGTTTAAAGGTAATACTGTACAAATTCTATGTTTACCTGGAAACACCTGTGGTAGTTTCTGTGTAATAACCATGAATCAGGGCTGCCTGAACACCCCCCTTTGGCAGAGTTAAGCCCAACCACTGAGCTATACAGCACCCCTTTAATGAGACCCTAATAAAATGAATGCAGCCAACCTTAGACATGACTAAGTGGCATCACTTCATGCACTGGTTGATAATTGCCTTAAGTTAATGGCTACTGATGCATGAGACAAAATCTAGATTAGTCCATTAAGACGAGCGTGTGTAACTATCTGTGTCTAAGCATGCATGAGCCTCTCAAGGCAGTCTGTCTCAACAGCTGGGGTTCCAAGAAGTGTGTGTGTGTGTGTGTGTGTGTGTGTGTGTGTGTGTGTGGCTATACGCCTGTGTGTGTGCACACATGAGTGTCTGAGTGTGTAAACAGTCCTTTATGTGTATTCATCGGCCACCCATACCCATGGCATAAGCCACATCCAGCTCATCTGTCTTCTTGATCAGACCAATCCAGCAGCACCATCCCAGCGTTCTGTGACATCACAGCAGTTCATGCCGTTCCTAGGCAACTAGATCACATCATCATAGAAACTGGCCAAGGTGAAGGGCCCAGAGGGAAATATGAGGTTGTGGTAACCCCAAAGGAGAGGAGCTAAAAATACCAGCTATCAGATACAGCGAGACAGCACTAGAATCAATAAAGCAATGGTGCTGGAATTTGATATATTCTTCCTTACTCACTGCTCATATTACAGAAAGAAATTTGATATTCAAAACACACACAGTAGAGTCTCCATGGATAAGATATCTAAGTGACATGTCACATGCCTCACACATTGTGGGTTTCTCATAAGTCATATGTCATCCTCTCCATATTGTCCTATAGTCTGTTTTACTATGAGTTGCCCTCTGTATACTATCTGATAAAGCAAAATTCCATTAAAATTAACAATAAAAACAACCCCAAAGACAAAATATTCAACAGCAAAGATGCAGGTGCACACACTCAGGCAGTTAGGCGCACTCAGACACGCAGGCAGCCCACATGCACACACACACACACACACACACACACACACACACACACACACACACACACATCTCCATGAACAGGCCTAATGAGTGGGCTCTCAGTGGGTTGTGGCTGAAAACAGACTCTCAGCAGTTCAATAGGCTATAGCTGTTCAATTCAACAACTTCAGCTGCCAAAAACATGATCCATTATTCATCTCTTCCTACTTACGCTGCAATATCTTTTGATCAAAATGAACTTAAATGAACTAACTTCAACAAACTGAAAGATATGAATAAAAAGCCATCATGTAGAAGAACCCAAGTAAACAATCTTGTAGAGGGCGGCTGCAGCTCTTGAGAGTGATTAGAAAGAGACAGAGAGAGAGAATGAATGAGCATACGGCTGTAGGGATGTAGATGAAAATCCTGCCCCACTGTCTCTGGCCTCATTATGGGGGTTAATGAAGGCAAGGAGCCGGAGCTGAGGCTCTCAGATGCTCTCTCTAGGCTCTGCAGGTCTGCTGGGACTCGGCTCTTACTGGCAGCCAGGCCCAGAAACCTACTTCTGCCGCAGGCTCAATGACTGACAGGGCTCAGCTGACGACAGAAAGCCACACATACATACACATGCAAACACACCAACACATTCCACTTAACCCCTTATTAACGTAACCTTACCCCGACGTGCACTCAGGTAATTACCTTTAGCACACCTGACATTCAATATTGCAGTTTCAAATGTCATTAACATACAGCATGTAGGACCTTTATGACATCTTTCCTGCCTCCATTCATTCAGACATTAACTCCAAAATACACTCGACCATGCTCTGTCTGTCTATCTATCTATCTATCTATCTATCTATCTATCTATATATCTGTGTGCTTGTTCCCTTACAATGGTGCTCCATAGCAAGACAACTATGGTAACTAAAAACAGAACCATGGTTTTATTATGGCTGAAACACTGTTTTTTTTTTCTAAAGTATTACTACCATCTAATCATAGTTACTGTAAAATAGCTTTAAAAAACACACGGTAGTTCCATGGTTAAGACAATTATGATACAGTACCATAATAAAACTGTTGTTACTACATAAAAACAATAGGAAACCTTAGTGAATTTTTGTAGGTAAACTGATTTATTTTTCAAAGTGGTGGAAAAACTAAATTGGAAAAACAGATTAAAATTTGTTGAACTAATCCAGACCCCATATTAGACTCATAACAGGTTTTTCTGTTATAAAACAACCCCATTATAAGCCCACCCCCCTCTCTGTAATGGCCCACTTAGTATGGATTAGCCACATTTTACATGGGTTTGAATTTGCTATGAGCTTATCTTTGTTTTCCAAGACCTTTAACCTAATCAGAAACAGGGAGCTGTTCAGTTTGGGGTTTTTTTGTGTGCTGTAGACTCGTCTCTCACACCTGAAATGAGCATAGGTGCTTGTCAATACAAATTCACATTCATTCTGCTTTCTGGATTCTCTGAATTACGTAATTACAAAGTACTCATGCACAATGACAAAAACATGCACTCATGCAAAAAACATACAACAGCAAACAGTCAGTTCTGCACCCAGCCCAGCCCATGTGACAGTGAGTGTGTTACCATGCCTACGGGCCCAATCGATGCCACATCTAAAAATAGCACACTCATAATGGTCTTACTTCCAATTGCAGTTGGGTGAACTGAGGGAGAGAAGCAATTATTGTGTAATCCCCAAGATAACAGTAACCAACAGAGGCCATTGGGGTAGTCAGCATTATGCAAGGGCATGAGCTTAATCCCCAACAGGAGATTTCTCAAGGAAAACCTGATCCTGGGATTTTCCTGGCTGGTGCTGGGATCTAAGAGTGGATCAGACCAGGAAACCCGGAAAGACTGCCTATTTGGCCAACAGTGGATCATTAAATAAATTGCACTGGCCACAGGCACAGGTAGGCCTATGCCCTGCAGATGAACCAACAGATGAACATTGATCATTTTAAATGGAGTGGATGGCAGTACAAAACAATTGATTGTGCTGTGCGTTTCCTCTTTTACTTCTACACTAATGGCATCTGCGCCGAAATGTCAATTAGGAATGCAAAAACCCATGGGGCAACGAGCATACTCGTACAAATGAGTCATAAATCGGCCATTTATGAGATGATTACTGTTGTAAGACACAAAATGGCAGCACGCCCTTGCCGTCAAACACAATTTGTTTGAAAATGACAGTATCATTGCGATGGCACACTCAGGGGAAGAGTGGCTCACTGTTGCTTCATTGAATAACTTGGAGCTAAGACATGACCTAGAGAGACAGAGAGAGAGAGAGAGAGAGAGAGAGAGAGAGAGAGAGAGAGAGAGGCTGGCTGACAGAAACAGAGACAGACAGAACCAGTGACAGAAAGATGATGATGTGAGACAGCACGAGAGATGGAAACAAACAGGAAGTGACCAGAGAGCTAAAGTCTGTCATATAACCCAGAGCCCTAAAGGCCTGGCAGAAAAGTCTCTCTCTCTCTCTCTCGCTCTCTCCCTGTCTGTCACACACAGAAATGCACACATATACACAATCAATTGCTAGTAGAGAGAAAGAGAAGTCCATAACCTATTTCTCAAACAGGGCAGTGGACTGCCATTGCCACAGGGATGGGATCACCTCACTTTTATGGCTGTAGTGGAGATTGTGTACATGTGGGTTTTTTTTTTTTTTAGAGCAAGCAGGCATGTATGTTTTAGAGTATGTTATTTTTATAGCACCTCTCTCCACAGCGGAGGGAGCTGAATAGGTGGGTGGACCATCAAGGGGGCTGTGACTCCGAGTTATTTCTGTGTTTCAGAGGCACCGCTGTGGCGCGCATCACTACCGCGTGGGAGAGAGCCCAGACTCCATTCATTCATAGATTTCTTTCATCCTTCCCTTTTTGCAGCCTCTCTCCCTCTGTGTCACTCTCCTTCCTTCTACGTGGCTGGCTGTGCACAAGGACGCTAAAGGTCTTAATTCATAAAAATCGTATGAAAGAAAAATGGAGTATGGTCATCAAATATTTAATGGTTTTGATCGGTCTGTCAGCCCTCATCTCTCTTGTGCCAATTGTGCCAATACCAAAGCAAACCACCTCCATGAAAGATGGATGATAGGTGTCAGTGCTGATGATTTTGAATCTTTCTGTTCTTCACAAAACCATGAGATAACCAAAGCAGCAAAGGAAAGGCTCCTCCCCGATTCCGGTGGTGTCTCAATTTCTCCTAGCGGAACCACCCACGATGTGCGTCAATTCCTAATACCGAGGCGTGCTATAAGGCAACAAACCATCAGCTCCCTCATATTGCCACAGATGGTATTCAGACTGAAGGCACTGAAAACAAGAACAACACTGCTAGCTTGGAAGCAGGATACCAATTAGCAACTGTTTCTCACCACCACGACATTCAGTGAAAGTCTAAAGCAGGTGAAGTGTAGAGCCCACACTTTACATGTCGATGGTTATGAGACAAGCTGTTTCTCCTCATTGCAAAACTTCCAGTAACTCTAACGTGAATGACACTGCACAATCATTGCAGCAGTTTCTCACCAGTTTGCCTTCCAGCGTATAGATCTTCTTAACCACTCCAGAGTCCAGTTTGATGGCATCAGTGATGTCAGTCAGGACTTGTTCATAAGAATGGGCTGTCTTCTTGTTCAGCAGGATCCTCACAGCCTTGCGAGGTTTCACCCCGCTCCGGACCACAGTCACAAGCTTTGGACGGATGAAGTCCTTGTTTTCGCGGCTCTCTGGGGCCCCAGCCTTGGCACTGCCCAGGGAAGGAGGCCCACGGGCAGCTGCTGCTGAGGCTTTCACATTCACCGACCAGTTGGGGTTTACATTTTTTGTGTAGTCCAGCTTCTTGTAAGCCTCAATGGAGCTGCACACATAGCTGTCACCTAAGGACGTGTTATGGATGGGATTTGGGGAAGTGGAGAGGAGAAGGGAGGGGAGCGAGAGAAGTTATTTATAGAAGCATTTGAATGAATGAGCTAGGAATTAGGAATCACAAAATCAAAACAGAGGAAGTAAAGTAAACGGTCAGCGTGGAGAATATACTAGACATATATGGTGAAGCAAATTGTGAAAAATGTGGAAGAACAGAAAGGGGCAGAACACTGAGTAATGAGACAGATGAATTTTGACTGTGACCGGAGGCTAAGACATGATCCAATATGCCTGGCTGAATAAATGATAGCTACATTGCATTTAGTCCAACATCTGCAACAGCTTGAGCAGGGCTATTCACTAAATATCTTGACTAGGACTCTAATAGAAGCTGGCATAGGGACACAGGTAAACAGATTAACAGCTTAGGTTGTTAGGCTGGTATGGGCTGCAGGTAGCCTATCCAGTATCAACCACAGAGGCATGTAACACAAGTATAACCAACTTGTGTTTCTTCGCAAGTCACTTCCCATGAGGTAATGATGCCAATGTGTTTTAGAGAGTAAAACAGATCAGCACGGATAATCTGGGTTGAGATTTGTTCCTGCGCTACCATATGGCCACCTGAGTCACTGTTAAGTCAAATGAGTGACATAATCTTTATGATTATCATCTGCTGCACATTTAATTGGATAAGCGATTATTACAGTGCACATAAAAATATCTTGTTGAGCCTCATATTTTACAACACCCATGTCCTGATGCTCTGTCTCAACAGATCTAGTAAAAGGTTGTAACAAATCAACAGAACAAATGTAGAGGAAGACGTGCACCATTATCGGCAGCAATGAGTGGAGTTTTTAGGCTTATGGCACTTTACTTGTGAGTGTCATTGGGCTCTATTGTTTATATAGACAAGGGTCACATTTGTCATACTCTTTGGCATGTTCTGCTAAGGAAGAAGGCAACAGGGAGATCAGCAGGGAGAGATCAGAGACAAAGCCAGCTGATTGGCTGTGAGGTCAGACAATGTTTCTC